>NC_047024.1:6139989-6182489 GCF_902652985.1 Pecten maximus | reverse complement strand
ACACACACATACACACACACACACTCACACACACACACACACACACACACAGCCACACACACACACACACACACACACACACACACACTACACACACACACACACACACACACACACATATATATATATATATATATCCGAAGATAAAAATTTGAATTTCCTGTCGTAGTTGTACTGCGATGAATTGTTATAACGTATACAATTCGCATTCATGTCTGTAAATACATGTACATTGCGATCCAGGTATTTATACCATCTAATACATTGTAGACGACTTCTACTATTATCATGTTAGGGTATCGGGCCGACCATCACTGCGCCATTGAAACGTTCTTTTTTATAAGCTGCAGGTATTTCTGGCTAGGCGATTCGGTGCCGTAGATCGTGAGTTCGAGGCCCGGTCAGGGCACGAGTCATAAAATTGTTTTCCTTCGTCAATTGTGTAAATATGTTATATATCAAATAATTAAAACGAATGTATCATAATGCACTTTGTGTTGCTGATCCAAAGATAAAGATTTGAATTTCCTGTCGTTGTACTGTGATGAATATATGATATAATAAATATATGCGTATGTATGACATTTAAGAATGTTTTTACATCATCCAGTCATCTAATGGATGGACTAGTTGACGCATGCTCTCCTCGAAACCATGCCTCCTTGACTCTCATGGTTACTGAAACATATCTCATAGATACTCCGGATGATATCAAAACATTTTTGAAACCAACTCATAGTTGTTTATAATCCTGGTCACAGGTACCTGTGTCCAATACATACAAATGTCCCATGTCTGAGATATAAACGTAGGCAGAGATAAAGATAATATTCTTATGATAATTATATCAGATATTTTGATTATCAATGATGAAAGATGGATAATATCTTGATTAGATACCAGTAGTTTAATTGATAATGCAAAAAAAAAAAAGATCGATAATATATTTGGAACCAGATGTTGTTTTTCAGGGTTACATATGTAGGTTGATTATATCATTGATATCCACCAGACAAAGCTTAGCTCTGTAGCTAGTCCGTGTCCACGGAGGCACGCTTAGACACTTGTACGTAACAATGAGCGGAAGATACCTTTAGTTATCATTGTGCATCCCACACTTATCTTGTCATTCTATCTTGTATAAGTACACTGTGCTATTGTATTTTCGGACTAAGTTTGGCTGCCAACACTTAAGATTGAAGTGTCCTTGGTAAACAGGTACATGTAGTAGGTTTTCAATGAAGTGCTACTAGTACACCCGCCATGTGTCCGTGATAGTAATATATCAAGTAATATCTTCCTCCTAAACAAGTAAGATTTGAAAAAAATCACGTCCGTTTTTAGCAGAAAATTCTTCTTCTTTTTTTTTCTTACATAATTTTACTATCAAATATGCTGTAATTAATTCTCAGAAAAAATACATCATATAACGAACATTTTAAATATGTGAACGGAGTATGGTAGGGTGTTGATAAATTTCACCGGATACATGTATCGACATGACCCTCCGTTAAATCAGGTCCATTAGTTCTCTGTCCTTTTGTGTGTTTACAATAGCTGTCCTAAGTTCCCTGTCCTATGTGTGTTTACAATAGCTGTCCTTAGTTCTCTGTCCTATGTGTGTTTACAATAGCTGCCCTTAGTTCTCTGTCCTATGTGTGTTTACAATAGCTGCCCTTAGTTCTCTGTCCTATGTGTGTTTACAATAGCTGCCCTTAGTTCTCTGTCCTATGTGTGTTTACAATAGCTGCCCTTAGTTCTCTGTCCTATGTGTGTTTACAATAGCTGCCCTTAGTTCTCTGTCCTTTTGTGTGTTTACAATAGCTGCCCTTAGTTCTCTGTCCTTTTGTGTGTTTACAGTAACTGCCCTTAGTTCTCTGTCCTATGTGTGTTTACAATAGCTGCCCTTAGTTCTCTGTCCTTTTGTGTGTTTACAGTAACTGCCCTTAGTTCTCTGTACCGTCACCTGTTGTATCCTTCCTTTTGTTGTGATGTATCGTCGTTTGTCGTCGCCTGCTGTCTCCTTCCTTTTTTTGTGGTAAGCCTCGTACTGACTGACCAAACTCTTACAATCGGGTTGAGATATCCCTGTCCGTGGAACAGACTCATGTTAGATTATATTATTCTCTCACAGTTCCCCGATTTATCTCCAGTTTTAAACGTGAGAGATTTCTCTGTCAATCCCTAGGCCAGGACAGATTGAACGTGCTAATATTCTGAACAGGAATTATTTCTGGAACTACTATTGAGTGACGTCACTATAGTTCCCGCGTTGTTATTTAATGTTAAATATGCGTAAGAGAAACACAGTTTGATGAAATTATAAGCTGCACGTGAAATAGTTCCACTGCCTATTTATTTTAGTGTCTGTTCGAGTAAATAATGTGAATTATATTGATACCTTTGTTGTAATGATATTAGCTGGCGTTTTTTTTCCGTGTGACTACATTGCTCAGTATTATGGTCTGAGATTTGGTGCAACAAGTTGGATTTTGATGGAGTCGATACGTCTTTATTGTCTAATGTTCGATACCGCTAGGATTGCAGAAAGTGTGCAGCGAAAGATGCAATCACATTTACGTTTATAAACATAGCGCCAAAATGACGTCATCAAAACGCAAATATTCGCAATTTTTATCCTCACTGCGTTTCATTCATTCGTATCGCATAGCTAAGCATTTCTATGACGTTGACGAAAGGAAATGATGTAACAATTACGTCATGTGATCGTGAGCATCAATCCGCTCATAGATGCAGCACAGGTTATTACTGAGGCAATGGAGAATGTGATGCCAAATGTAAATATTAGGTTTGTGTTGTGTTTTGTGGGTGTTGGGGGGGGGGGGGGGGGGGGGGGGTCTTCATTTGTTTTTAATTTTTTTTTTCATTTAAACAATTATTTATTCTCACATATATAGTTCAACTTAAGTTCGTCCTGATATAAAACTACTTAGTTAACACTGTGACAAAAATAAGACTCGTGAAAAGTGTTTTAGTGGCAGCGTAAACTAAAAATCCCGTAGAAAATTTCATGCAGAAAAAAAAATGATTGTATGGGTGGAAATGGTCAGGAATTTATTAATGTGGGCGGGTAAGCTATAGTGTGGATACTGAGAAATGGCGGGTATGGCGTGTGGGATGGTGGGTATTTGTGTTGGATATTAGACGAATCACACCACTTAGTAATGTTTATAGAGTGCGTCATATGTGATATATACTTAGGAATGCATGGATATCACCCAGGCTGTCATGCGCACGTGTTTAAAACAGTAGTGTATGTTATCTGCATGACCAAATAGAATTGGCCAGTCAAAGACGTGATTGCATATGACTCAAATCTGCATAAATACTGACAGGTCAGAGCAAATTTCTTTTATTAGCTCCATTTATGAAGATATAGGGCAATGTTTTTTTTAAGTTACTTATATGGAATAGTATTTGTCACGTTTGGATCTGAACACCATATGTCTGCATGTCTAAAGTATTCTAAGAACGAGCCTAACCGGAATCCACGTGTCATGGAATAGTCTGTGTCGATTGGTCACATTGCATCAGGAAGTTGGGTTTTCAAACCGACAAAAATAGTTTGATATGCAAAGCCGGTTAATTTCAAATTTTCTGGCAGACTATCACAGCTTACTGTTCCGTCAAAAAATGAAAAAAACGGTGAATCATTTTATAGATCTATCTTTGGGGATTTCTCCTCGTCAACATGATTACACCATTGATTTAGGTAAAAAAAAAACGGACCACGCGATTCTTTTACAATTATTACCATATGGATAATATGAATAGTTTTACTATCCTAAACAAATATGATGGACCCCTTACTGATACATGTGTAGCAATATCAAGTAATTTCTGCATAATTGATAATTTTATCTGGAAATTCAAAATAAAATGTTCTATAGTAAAATGCTTCTTAAATAAGCACACACAAACCGTATAAGGGAGGTAACTCGTTGATCTATATCCAAGCTAATCCTCTTGTACAGAACGTTTTATTAACAAAATATAACATGGTTTTCATTAATTGAAACTATTTGAAACACAATAAGAAAAAAATAATATACTAACACAGAACCATTAAGGTAATATGTGAAAATGTAATTCTACATGAAGTAAATCTATGTATTTACTATTTCTGATCTGACTGATGTTAACACGCATTAAGCTGAAGTAACGTCGGCCTTGTCACTCGAGTTGGTCACCGACATAATAGTACATGTATAGGACGACCTACTGACGGAGAGTTGATCTCCGGTGGTAAGATACAGTCGGCCCACTGACGAAGAGTTGATCTCCGGTGGTAGTATACAGTCGGCCCACTGACGGAGAGTTGATCTCCGGTGGTAGTATACAGTCGGCCCACTGACGGAGAGTTGATCTCCGGTGGTAGTATACAGTCGGCCTACTGACGGAGAGTTGATCTCCGGTGGTAAGATACAGTCGGCCTATTGACGGACAGTTGATCTCCGGTGGTAGTATACAGTCGGCCTACTGACGGAGAGTTGATCTCCGGTGGTAGTATACAGTCGGCCTACTGACGGAGAGTTGATCTCCGGTGGTAGTATACAGTCGGCCTACTGACGAGAGTTGATCTCCGGTGGTAGTATACAGTCGGCCTACTGACGGAGAGTTGATCTCCGGTGGGTATACAGTCGGCCTACTGACGGAGAGTTGATCTCCGGTGGTAAAAAACAGTCGGCCCACTGACGGAGAGTTGATCTCCGGTGGTAGTATACAGTCGGCCTACTAACGGAGAGTTGATCTCCGGTGGTAAGATACAGTCGGCCCACTGACGGAGAGTTGATCTCCGGTGGTAGTATACAGTCGGCCCACTGACGGAGAGTTGATCTCCGGTGGTAGTATACAGTCGGCCCACTGACGGAGAGCTGATCTCCGGTGGTAGTATACAGTCGGCCCACTGACGGAGAGCTGATCTCCGGTGGTAGTATACAGTCGGCCCACTGACGGAGAGTTGATCTCCGGTGGTAGTATACAGTCGGCCTACTGACGGAGAGTTGATCTCCGGTGGTAGTATACAGTCGGCCCACTGACGGAGAGTTGATCTCCGGTGGTAGTATACAGTCGGCCCACTGACGGAGAGTTGATCTCCGGTGGTAGTATACAGTCGGCCTACTGACGGAGAGTTGATCTCCGGTGGTAAGATACAGTCGGCCTACTGACGGAGAGTTGATCTCCGGTGGTAGTATACAATCGGCCCAGTGAAGGAGAGTTGATCTCCGGTGGTAGTATACAGTCGGCCCACTGACGGAGAGTTGATCTCCGGTGGTAGTATACAGTCGGCCTACTGACGGAGAGTTGATCTCCGGTGGTAGTATACAGTCGGCCTACTGACGGAGAGTTGATCTCCGGTGGTAGTATACAGTCGACCCACTGACGGAGAGTTGATCTCCGGTGGTAGTATACAGTCGGCCCACTGACGGAGAGTTGATCTCCGGTGGTAGTATACAGTCGGCCCACTGACGGAGAGTTGATCTCCGATGGTAAGATACAGTCGGCCCACTGACGGAGAGTTGATCTCAGGTGGTAGTATACAGTCGGCCTACTGACGGAGAGTTGATCTCCGATGGTAGTATACAGTCGGCCTACTGACGGAGAGTTGATCTCCGGTGGTAAGATACAGTCTGCCTACTGACGGAGAGTCGATCACCAGTGGTAGTATACAGTCGGCCTACTGACGGAGAGTTGATCTCCGGTGGTAGTATACAGTCGGCCTACTGACGGAGAGTTGATCTCCGGTGGTAGTATACAGTCGGCCGACTGACGGAGAGTTGATCTCCGGTGGTAGTATACAGTCGGCCCACTGACGGAGAGTTGATCTCCGGTGGTAGTATACAGTCGGCCCACTGACGGAGAGTTGATCTCCGGTGGTAGTATACAGTCGGCCCACTGACGGAGAGTTGATCTCCGGTGGTAGTATACAGTCGGCCCACTGACGGAGAGTTGATCTCCGGTGGTAGTATACAGTCGGCCCACTGACGGAGAGTTGATCTCCGGTGGTAGTATACAGTCGGCCCACTTACGGAGAGTTGATCTCCGGTGGTAGTATACAGTCGGCCCACTGACGGAGAGTTGATCTACGGTGGTAAGATACAGTCGGCCTAATGACGGAGAGTCGATCACCGGTGGTAGTATACAGTCGGCCTACTGACGGAGAGTTGATCTCCGGTGGTAGTATACAGTCGGCCCACTGACGGAGAGTTGATCTCCGGTGGTAGTATACAGTCGGCCTACTGACGGAGAGTTGATCTCCGGTGGTAGTATACAGCCGGCCTACTGACGAGAGTTGCTCTCCGGTGGTAGTATACAGTCGGCCCACTGACGGAGAGTTGATCTCCGGTGGTAATATACAGTCGGCCTACTGACGGAGAGTTGATCTCCGGTGGTAAGATACAGTCGGCCTACTGACGGAGAGTGGATCTCCGGTGGTAGTATACAGTCGGCCTACTGACGGAGAGTTGATCTCCGGTGGTAGTATACAGTCGGCCTACTGACGGAGAGTTGATCTCCGTTGGTAGTATACAGTCGGCCTACTGACGGAGAGTTGATCTCCGGTGGTAAGATACAGTCGGCCTACTGACGGAGAGTTGATCTCCGGTGGTAGTATACAGTCGGCCTACTGACGGAGAGTCGATCACCGGTGGTAGTATACAGTCGGCCTACTGACGGAGAGTCGATCACCGGTGGTAGTATACAGTCGGCCTACTGACGGAGAGTTGATCTCCGGTGGTAGTATACAGTCGGCCCACTGACGGAGAGTTGATCTCCGGTGGCTATACAGTCGGCCTACTGACGAGAGTTGATCTCCGGTGGTAAGATACAGTCGGCCTACTGACGGAGAGTTGATCTCCGGTGATAGTATACAGTCGGCCTACTGACGGAGAGTTGATCTCCGGTGGTAAGATACAGTCGGCCTACTGACGGAGAGTTGATCTCCGGTGGTAGTATACAGTCGGCCTACTGACGGAGAGTTGATCTCCGGTGGTAGTATACAGTCGGCCTACTGACGAGAGTTGATCTCCGGTGGGTATACAGTCGGCCTACTGACGGAGAGTTGATCTCCGGTGGTAGTATACAGTCTGCCTACTGACGGAGAGTTGATCTCCGGTGGTAGTATACAGTCGGCCTACTGACGAGAGTTGATCTCCGGTGGGTATACAGTCGGCCTACTGACGGAGAGTTGATCTCCGGTGGTAGCATACAGTCGGCCTACTGACGGAGAGTTGATCTCCGGTGGTAGCATACAGTCGGCCTACTGACGGAGAGTTGATATCCGGTGTTGGTATACAGTCGGCCTACTGACGGAGAGTTGATCTCCGGTGGTAGTATACAGTCGGCCTACTGACGGAGAGTTGATATCCGGTGGTAGTATACAGTCGGCCTACTGACGAGAGTTGATCTCCGGTGGTAAGATACAGTCGGCCTACTGACGAGAGTTAATCTCCGGTGGTAGTATACAGTCGGCCTACTGACGGAGAGTTGATCTCCGGTGGTAGTATACAGTCGGCCTACTGACGGAGAGTTGATCTCCGATGGTAAGATACAGTCGGCCTACTGACGGAGAGTTGATCTCCGGTGGTAGTATACAGTCGGCCTACTGACAGAGAGTTGATCTCCGGTGGTAGTATACAGTCGGCCTACTGACGGAGAGTTGATCTCCGGTGGTAAGATACAGTCGGCCTACTAACGAGAGTTGATCTCCGGTGGGTATACAGTCGGCCTACTGACGGAGAGTTGATCTCCGGTGGTAGTATACAGTCTGCCTACTGACGGAGAGTTGATCTCCGGTGGTAGTATACAGTCGGCCCACTGACGGAGAGTTGATCTCCGGTGTTGGTATACAGTCGGCCTACTGACGGAGAGTTGATCTCCGGTGGTAGTATACAGTCGGCCTACTGACGGAGAGTTGATCTCCGGTGGTAGTATACAGTCGGCCTACTGACGAGAGTTGATCTCCGGTGGTAAGATACAGTCGGCCTACTGACGAGAGTTGATCTCCGGTGGTAGTATACAGTCGGCCTACTGACGGAGAGTTGATCTCCGGTGGTAGTATACAGTCGGCCTACTGACGGAGAGTTGATCTCCGGTGGTAGTATACAGTCGGCCTACTGACGGAGAGTTGATCTCCGGTGGTAGTATACAGTCGGCCTACTGACGGAGAGTTGATCTCCGATGGTAAGATACAGTCGGCCTACTGACGGAGAGTTGATCTCCGGTGGTAGTATACAGTCGGCCTACTGACGAGAGTTGATCTCCGGTGGTAGTATACAGTCGGCCTACTGACAGAGAGTTGATCTCCGGTGGTAAGATACAGTCGGCCTACTAACGAGAGTTGATCTCCGGTGGGTATACAGTCGGCCTACTGACGGAGAGTTGATCTCCGGTGGTAGTATACAGTCTGCCTACTGACGGAGAGTTGATCTCCGGTGGTAGTATACAGTCGGCCCACTGACGGAGAGTTGATCTCCGGTGGTAGTATACAGTCGGCCTATTGACGGAGAGTTGATCTCCGATGGTAGTATACAGTCGGCCTACTGACGGAGAGTTGATCTCCGGTGGTAATATACAGTCGGCCCACTGACGGAGAGTTGATCTCCGGTGGTAGTATACAGTCGGCCCACTGACGGAGAGTTGATCTCCGGTGGCAGTATACAGTCGGCCTACTGACGGAGAGTTGATCTCCGGTGGTAGTATACAGTCGGCGTACTGACGGAGAGTTGATCTCCGGTGGGTATACAGTCGGCCTACTGACGGAGAGTTGATCTCCGGTGGTAGTATACAGTCGGCCTACTGACGGAGAGTTGATCTCCGGTGGTAGTATACAGTCGGCCTACTGACGGAGAGTTGATCTCCGGTGGTAGTATACAGTCGGCCCACTGACGGAGAGTTGATCTCCGGTGGTAGTATACAGTCGGCCTACTGACGGAGAGTTGATCTCCGGTGGTAAGATACAGTCGGCCTACTGACGGAGAGTTGATCTCCGGTGGTAGTATACAGTCGGCCCACTGCGGAGAGTTGATCTCCGGTGATAGTATACAGTCGGCCTACTGACGGAGAGTTGATCTCCGGTGGTAAGATACAGTCGGCCTACTGCGGTGGTATTATAGACGTCGGACTACTGACGGTGAGTTAGCCCGCGGTGGTATTATTCACGTCGGACTACTGACGTTGAGTTAGCCCGCGGTGGTATTATAGACGTCGGACTACTGACGGTGAGTTAGCCCGCGGTGGTATTATAGACGTCGGACTACTGACGGTGAGTTAGCCCGCGGTGGTATTATAGACGTCGGACTACTGACGGTGAGTTAGCCCACGGTGGTATTATAGACGTCGGACTACTGACGGTGAGTTAGCCCGCGGTGGTATTATAGACGTCGGACTGTTGACGGTGAGTTAGCCCGCGGTGGTAATGTAGACGTCGGACTGTTGACGGTGAGTTAGCCCGCGGTGGTATGATAGACGTCGGACTACTGACAGTGAGTTAGCCCGCGGTGGTATTATAGACATCGGACTGTTGACAGTGAGTTAGCCCGCGGTGGTATTATAGGCATCGGACTACTGACGGTGAGTTAGCCCGCGGTGGTATTATAGGCATCGGACTACTGACGGTGAGTTAGCCCGCGGTGGTATTATAGACGTCGGACTACTGACGGTGAGTTAGCCCGCGGTGGTATTATAGGCATCGGACTACTGACGGTGAGGTAGCCCGCGGTGGTATTATAGACGTCGGACTACTGACGGTGAGGTAGCCCGCGGTGGTATTGTAGACATCGGACTACTGACGGTGAGTTAGCCCGCGGTGGTAATGTAGACGTCGGACTACTGACGGTGAGGTAGCCCGCGGTGGTAATGTAGACGTCGGACTACTGACGGTGAGGTAGCCCGCGGTGGTAATGTAGACGTCGGACTACTGACGGTGAGGTAGCCCGCGGTGGTAATGTAGACGTCGGACTACTGACGGTGAGTTAGCCCGCGGTGGTATTATAGACATCGGACTACTGACGGTGAGGTAGCCCGCGGTGGTATTATAGACGTCGGACTACTGACGGTGAGGTAGCCCGCGGTGGTATTGTAGACATCGGACTACTGACGGTGAGTTAGCCCGCGGTGGTAATGTAGACGTCGGACTACTGACGGTGAGGTAGCCCGCGGTGGTAATGTAGACGTCGGACTACTGACGGTGAGGTAGCCCGCGGTGGTAATGTAGACGTCGGACTACTGACGGTGAGTTAGCCCGCGGTGGTAATGTAGACGTCGGACTACTGACGGTGAGTTAGCCCGCGGTGGTATTATAGGCATCGGACTACTGACGGTGAGGTAGCCCGCGGTGGTATTATAGACGTCGGACTACTGACGGTGAGGTAGCCCGCGGTGGTATTATAGACGTCGGACTACTGACGGTGAGGTAGCCCGCGGTGGTAATGTAGACGTCGGACTACTGACGGTGAGTTAGCCCGCGGTGGTATGATAGACGTCGGACTGTTGACGGTGAGTTAGCCCGCGGTGGTATTATAGACGTCGGACTGTTGACGGTGAGGTAGCCCGCGGTGGTAATGTAGACGTCGGACTACTGACGGTGAGTTAGCCCGCGGTGGTATTATAGACGTCGGACTACTGACGGTGAGTTAGCCCGCGGTGGTAATGTAGACGTCGGACTACTGACGGTGAGGTAGCCCGCGGTGGTATTGTAGACGTCGGACTACTGACGGTGAGGTAGCCCGCGGTGGTATTGTAGACGTCGGACTACTGACGGTGAGGTAGCCCGCTGTGGTATTGTAGACGTCGGACTACTGACGGTGAGTTAGCCCGCGGTGGTATTATAGACGTCGGACTACTGACGAAGAGGTAGCCCGCGGTGGTATTGTAGACGTCGGACTACTGACGGTGAGTTAGCCCGCGGTGGTAATGTAGACGTCGGCCGATATCTCTAACCATGGTTAGACACTTGTTGTTAATGAGCTTACGCTGCTGTACAATCAATTGGAAATATTATTTATTATTGTTAATAAGTGAGTGATGTTGATGTTGACACTACATCACATACACACCTAGGACTTACCCTTAAAGATGATGCATCATGGAGACAACATATTCTGAACATATATGAAAAAGCATACAGCAGACTTAACATTCTTCGATACATAAAAACAAAAGTCAATCGAAAAACATTAATTAAAATTTACACTGCTTTTATTAGGCCAATATTAGAATACGCTGACATTGTTTGGGATAACTGCACACAACAATCTGCCGATCTTTTGGAATCAATACAATTAGAAGCAGCAAGAATCATCGCAGGCCTTCGCTCTGGCACTTCACATATTAAACTGTATACGGAACTTGGTTG
This sequence comes from Pecten maximus, assembly GCF_902652985.1. Taxonomy (NCBI): domain Eukaryota; kingdom Metazoa; phylum Mollusca; class Bivalvia; order Pectinida; family Pectinidae; genus Pecten; species Pecten maximus. The sequence continues at coordinate 6,171,115 of NC_047024.1, read as the reverse complement.
GGAAACTCTGGCTGCCAGAAGAATGAAACATAAACATATTATGATGTATAAACTAATGCATGGACTCGCACCGCAATATTTACAAGATATATTGATTCCATTTACTTATAAACCTAACGATAATACCTATCCTCTCCGTCACATCAGACTTTTTAACCCACCTTTATGAAGAACTAATAGCTACTTTGATAGTTTCTTCCCGTCTATGTGCCGCACAGCTATCAACACAGATACTAACTACTCTGATTATCCCTCACTTGCAAGCTTTAAACATAAACTAAATAATAATAACACATTGGAAATTGAATCTGTTAAAATCTTTAAAACTGAAGGAAACAGAAGGGCGAACATAATTTTAACTCAGCTTAGAAATTATTGCAGTGATCTAAATCTTGATTTAAACCAGGACCATTTAACAGACAATCCTTTATGTAATTGTTCAGATGACCGTGAAACAGTTTCTCATTTTTTTCTAGATTGTCCTCTACATAATGATTTGCGGATAAATTTGTTTACTTCCCTCAATAATTTTAATATTGACCATAACCATATTTGTATTAACATTATTTTAAATGGATGTCCTAGTTGTGATGGAAATATTAACAGTGTAATACTTAATGATGTCCAAAATTTTATAGGAAAATCTCATCGTTTTAACTTATATAAGATCTAGAAAGCCATCATACTGTTCATCTTGAAAAATACTACTTCTTAATGAAATAAATAATTTTTAACTTAAGTTAAATATCATATATATATACACTGTATATATATATATATGAACCCAGTTGAACATAGCTGATATTTATTTATGTATTAAAATATACTTGCATTGATTTTAGTTCCTGTTTTCTATATATTAAATCAGTGTGTGAATAAAGTCATTAACTACAGTATTATTAAAATAACATAAATTATATGCATAGAAAATTCCTATACAGTTCAGGTGGTGATGACCTGTGCAATATAGGCACATGGACTTTTGGTCTAGCCACCTGTTACTGTCTCTATATTAATTAACTTTGATGTCTACAATTGTTTATTTATTTCATTCGGAACTGAATCACTGTTATATTTGTTTATATTTATATTAAAGTGTGTATGTGTGTGTGCAAGTGCTTTATGTAACATATTCTGTGTTTATCTTGTGTTGAAAAATAGTTACTTCCCTTAATTCCTTTGTTTATATTATGTATTTCATTTCAAAATATTTAGACCAATTAATTTAAAAGATTGTAATTATATTCGATCACTCATAGGCTTGCCTGTTATTCAATCCAATTGATATTAACATCATGTCAATAAAATTTGTTGAAATGTTGATCTTAAAGGGCAGTTCATTGTGTTTAATGTTGTAATGTCTATTTAATGCATTAATAATAGCAGGTGTATGTTTGTCGACTTCAAAGTTATGCGATATGTAAGATACCAGAATGTAAACACAACTCCCTGAGAAAAAAAAAGTCACTGTAGATAAGTGCATACCTTGATTTATGATTCCTGAAGGGTGATTCCCCGTGTTGTGAACTGTGATTGGCTGTGAACACCGATCTATACGGTAATGTTGTATAGAAATGCTGGTCGGTGATTTCCCTCTAGTTTTAGATTTACAGTCGGCCGGTAGATCGTGTTACGCCAGGTAAGGCAGTCACGTTCGCATACATTTGTGTACTTGCAGCTGAGCACAGTTTTTACCCCCTCTCCCCTCCTAAAGTGTGACACGCGGATTTCAACCCGACAAAAATATACCATTGGTGCCTTGTTCTAATACATCTTAGATCCAACCTCACACATTTGATCAATGGGGAACTATTTTTATGTTTACATCGCATTTTGCAATCTTTCCTTATTTTGATACGACAAAATAAATTGAATTGCAATGCCCCAGTGAAGGAAGCACATGGCACGTGATTGTATAAGGAAGACGTATTTTCCTTTAAAGATTTGCTGATTCTCCTGGTACGACAGATATTTAGAATGTCCCTAGTATTTGTCACTTTACCAACCAATAACTACTTAAATTACTCAGTTATCAAGCCATATAGATGTTGTTTATCAATTATATTTTAACAACAAACGTAAATGAGCGTTCCTTTATCTTATTTTCTGGTCTTCCTTAAGCTTCTTGCTACTTATTTTCAATACGTCAATATACTGAACACAGTGTTTATCGATTAGACATATCTAAATGTGGTCTAACTACCCATCTACCATCTATCTATTCGTTTTCACATACACCAATTACATTCATATACCAGTACCCATACCCCTGTTGCATTCATATACCAGTACACATACCCCTGTTGCATTCATATACCAGTACACACACACCCATTACCAGCATACACTCATTATGCACATGCACTAATTACACATATATAATTATCAAGTTACACATACAATGTATATTAATTACACACATGCATTCTGTACACACATTAATTCAGTACACACATATATTTATTACACACATATATTCATTATATCACGTATAATCATTATACATGTATTACACATACATTCATTACATACATATTTTTATTATATTACACATATCTTTATTATATTACAGATATATTTATTACACACATATATTCATTATATCACACATACATTCAGTATACACGTATAATCATTACACATACATTCCGTACACTCTTATATTAAGTACATCACTCATACTTTCCGTACACACATTCACTTATTACACAAATACATGTATTGTATACAAACAGCCAGTACACGCATACATTAATTACACACATACTTCAGTACACACATTCATTACACAGGTACACCCAGACAGAGTTAAGCTAATTACATGCATACAATTATTACACAAATATATACATAACACTCATACATTCAAAACACACAATCATGAGCTCTAAGGTAATATCACATACTAGTATTTGTACATGTAAATACCCTTTGTTAAGGAGTCTGTTTTACACACTACTTATCAAACGTGATTTTTTTTTCTTCACTGCCATCACTCGCCATTTTACACCTTAAACCAACTTTTGACGAAGAGTTTTTGTTTTGTTTGTTTTGTTTTTCGTCCTGTTAACAGCCAGGGTCATTTGAGGACGTGCCAGGTTTTGGAGGTGGAGGAAAGCCGGAGTACAAGGAGAAAACCACCGGCCTAGGGTCAGCAGTACCTGGCAACTGCCCCACGTAGGTTTCGAACTCGCAACCCAGAGGTGGAGGGCTAGTGATAAAGTGTCGGTACACCTTAACCACTCGGCCACCGCGGCCCCTTGGTCAGATGTGTCGGTACACCTTAACCACTCGGCCACCGTGGCCCAGTATTAACGAAAGGGCATACTAACTAATTGAAACTATTTTCCATAAAAAATGTGATGAGCCATTTGTTTATAGTTCCTCGTGTAATGTGTGTGTCATTTTCCATTATACAGGTAACATGCATTGTATACGTACAGGTAACATACATTGTATATGTACAGGTAACATACATTGTATATGTACAGGTAACATGCATTGTATATGTACAGGTAACATACATTGTATATGTACAGGTAACATACATTGTATACGTACAGGTAACATGCATTGTATACGTACAGGTAACATACATTGTATATGTACAGGTAACATGCATTGTATATGTACAGGTAACATACATTGTATATGTACAGGTAACATACATTGTATATGTACAGGTAACATGCATTGTATATGTACAGGTAAAATACATTGTATATGTGCAGGTACCATACATTGCATATGTACAGGTAACATACATTGTATATGTACAGGTAGCATACATTGTATATGTACAGGTAAAATACATTGTATATGTACAGGTACCATACATTGCATATGTACAGGTAACATACATTGTATATGTACAGGTAGCATACATTGTATATGTACAGGTAAAATACATTGTATATGTACAGGTAACATACATTGTATATGTACAGGTAAAATACATTGTATATGTACAGGTGAAATACATTGTATATGTACGTGTAACATACGTCGGTGGCCGAGTGGTTAAGGTGTACCGACACTTTATCACTAGCCCTCTAACCTCTGGGTTGCGAGTTCGAAACCTACGTGGGGCAGTTGCCAGGTACTGACCGTAGGCCGGTGGTTTTTCTCCGGGTACTCCGGCTTTCCTCCACCTCCAAAACCTGGCACGTCCTTAAATGACCCTGGCTGTTAATAGGACGTTAAACAAAAACAAACAAACCAAAGTGTAAACATAATACATGTGTGTGCGTCTTATTTCCTAATTAAATTATCTGTATTTAATTCCCCTTTGTATTTACGATACGGGTTCCATAAAGATGTTATCTTTCAGTTACCATTTTATTTCACTTAGCGTGATGGTCGCCATTTTGTAATAATATTGCTAGTCTGCTAGAAGATAGTCCATCAAAAGGTACAAACTACATGGGATTTACGTTAACAGTTCAAATAAAAAATACCCATATATTTCGGGTTCACAAGGCGACAAACGTATACGGAGCGAGTGTTATGTCGTGGGAAGATTATCGAGCTGTGTGCTATAATTAGTAATGTTAGAGAGTACTTTGGCTGATGATCGAGTTGAGTCATTTGTCATTACGTTTCGTAATAAAACGTTCTTTCGTACGCGTACAATCAGCAGTTTGCAATGGCGGAATTAATCACGTGACGTGTAAATCCCAGGTAGGAATACACGTTTTACCTAAGTGTATCAAAGTTTACACCAGAACAATGTCATGTTTACTGTTGTTTGTCAACTCATTGACACATATCTTGGGGAGTTTATGGTCCTGTAAAATCCTTCGAGGTGGTCTCATAATTAATCACACATCTGTCTAAATTTTAACATAAAGGCAGACTTCAGTTTGGGCCCCAGTTGGTTTGCCTTGTGACACACTTTTTGAGTGAATATAGATCGAGCTTGTCATACCACGGTACAAAAGGCCAGACGCCAAGTAAGGGCGTTATTTGTGGGTTTGTTGCCCTTTGATCGAGATAGCCCAGTATAAAACTATCTATAGGGACTTGTTCACGTAGTATACCACTATAAATACCGACATACAACACTAACAGCTGCGCTGATACATGTAGATTTATATTTCTGACAGCTTTACATTTTCCTTTGATTTTTTATATATATATATACATACATGTATTTAAATCAGGTGACAAGAGGAGAACAAGAAACAGGGCATAATCTAAGTCAACATATCATTTTCAACTTTTTTTATGAAATGAATTTTTTATTGATAAAACAAAACAACAAAGGGTTATGTATATATGTATTTATTTGTATATATAATTATGCAGACACCTCAATGGTAAGTTAGCAGATATAGAAACAGAATACTACATATATATGCTTGTGTATAACTTTTAATCAAAAACATATATAGAATTTTAACAATAAAACAATTTAAAAGGTAATAATATTAAATAAAATAATTTAAAAATTGTTTTAACGGTATAACATTAAATCGTTGCCGTAAAAGTTTTAAAACGGTATAAAAATCATATATATAATTGTATAAACTTAATATCTGATCATGAACTAGCTTCACCAATACTCCTATTCTGACCGCTTGTTTGATCGCCCAGGCTGTGGGACCATAAGTTTGACCAGGGCCTGAGGATACCAGCCATGTTGCTTTTGGCTCAGTTTTGTCTCTCGTGTCCAGCCGTATGCAAAACCTTCGTCGTTTGCTCCCAGCTTCTGTTTGATCACTTGGTCTGGAGAGAGAAAATCTCATCAGGTTTCTAAATCTCTCATAAAACATCTTGTATACAACACATGTTACGCCAACAAGGATATGTATCGAGAAACCTGTGATAAGTTTCCATTTGTAAATCAAACATAACTTTATCTCATTCCCTTATGAATTAATTTGAAGAAGCATAGTATGGCAGCAATGCGTTCATATTATGGTTACAATAAACTACTTCCGGTTCAGCACGTGCTGTCTGCCATGCCCTGTTCGAACAGATCACTAGCATGGTAGAACTGGAGAAAAATCTGTAATGGTCCAAAGAAAAATAGAACATGACAATTAGACATTGGTGCCCCCGCTCCCATGCAAATTAACAACGTCATTGTTTAGCACTATTTATAGTAACACCTTAAAAACTTATTCACCCTAAGTATTGGCGAGCTCGACCTTGACATTGCGACCCTGCCATCATAATATGACGGGACATTATCATACATGTACATGTCTTACTTTGTTTGAAGGAGAGTTGGTCTGTCGTTCGCGCGGTGTACGGATGCAGGGCAATCACTCTAACTCCACGCATCAAAGCGATGTTATCCTCTTCTTTCTCGCCTTCCTTCTCCTCTAACTCCTCCTCGGACTCACTGCTCAACGGTTTGGCGTACAACCGAACATTGCTAGCATCTAGGACAAACACATCGATACAATATTCATACCTTACACATTTTTGTTAGTGGATATGTCATTGACAGAAACACAAATATGACGATTTCAATTCTAAAAATACATTTTTTGTACTACACGCAGTTGGACGTCCCAGTAAAGGTTATATAAAAGATAGGGTGACCAGGAAAGATGGAGATCTCTCTGTTGAGATTGATTATCAGGTCAGTAACGATCCTGCTGTTCCCATTGCTCGTTTTGCCTTTAGTGGACGTTCTGCCCTGTGAGGACATCTTCGCTAGTAAATGTTTCTGGTTCGTGGAGTGTTATGAAGTCAAAATCGTTGGTTAGCGGAGATGCTGTGAGGAAGGCTTTGGGTCCCCTGGCCAAGACATATAAGATTTTCAGCATTTCAGGAGTAGGACGACTTGTTCACCCCCGTAATGTGACAGGGGGGGAGGGGGGGGGGGGGGGGGGGGGGGGTGTTCCTATTTCCTAATGTATGTCTTCAATGAGGTTGTACTATAAAGTCGACATCACAAGAACAGACACGAACATACTAAACGACCATATATAGCTTCTGTTGATAGGATGTTATACAATACAAACCACACAGGGGAGGCCGTCCTTAAATTATCACATCTGTTGATAGGATGTTATACAATACACAGGGGAGGCCGTCCTTAAATTATCACAGCTGTTGATAGGATGTTATACATACAAACCACACAGGGGAGGCCGTCCTTAAATTACCACAGCTGTTGATAGGATGTTATACAATACAAACCACACAGGGGAGGCCGTCCTTAAATTACCACAGCTGTTGATAGGATGTTATACAATACAAACCACACAGGGGAGGCCGTCCTTAAATTACCACAGCTGTTGATAGGATGTTATACAATACAAACCACACAGGGGAGGCCGTCCTTAAATTACCACAGTTGTTGATAGGATGTTATACAATACAAACCACACAGGGGAGACCGTCCTTAAATTACCACAGCTGTTGATAGGATGTTATACAATACAAACCACACAGGGGAGACCGTCCTGAAATTACCACAGCTGTTGATAGGACGTTATACAATACAAACCACACATTGGAGGCCGTCCTTAAATTACCACAGCTGTTGATAGGACGTTATACAATACAAACCACACAGGGGAGGCCGTCCTTAAATTACCACAGCTGTTGATAGGACGTTATACAATACAAACCACACAGTGGAGGCCGTCCTTAAATTACCACAGCTGTTGATAGGACGTTATACAATACAAACCACACAGGGGAGGCCGTCCTTAAATTACCACAGCTGTTGATAGGACGTTATACAATACAAACCACACAGGGGAGACCGTCCTGAAATTACCACAGCTGTTGATAGGACGTTATACAATACAAACCACACAGTGGAGGCCGTCCTTAAATTACCACAGCTGTTGATAGGACGTTATACAATACAAACCACACAGGGGAGGCCGTCCTTAAATTACCACAGCTGTTGATAGGACGTTATACAATACAAACCACACAGTGGAGGCCGTCCTTAAATTACCACAGCTGTTGATAGGACGTTATACAATACAAACCACACAGGGGAGGCCGTCCTTAAATTACCACAGCTGTTGATAGGACGTTATACAATACAAACCACACAGGGGAGGCCGTCCTTAAATTACCACAGCTGTTGATAGGATGTTATACAATACAAACCACACACGGGAGGCCGTCCTTAAATTATCACAGCTGTTGATAGGATGTTATACAATACAAACCACACAGGGGAGGCCGTCCTTAAATTACCACAGCTGTTGATAGGACGTTAAGCAAGAAAAACCAAACCACAAGGGAGGCTATCTTCAATGACCATAGCCTACATTGTATATATATAGAAGCAGGGGAAGAAAGTCAAACCTTCATTACTACAGGGAACCAGTCTTCTCCAATGTTCTCCATACAGAGTGACTCAGCAGACTTTATTCTAAGGGTCATCAATGTCCCCTAACAGAATGACGTCAGAGAGAAACCACACCGCACCTGGTAGGGTAATAGGCTGTCTAGTTTTTAACCACAAGAGTGAATCAAAGGGCTGTAACTCTGGTAGATCAGTATGAATTTATTCTGCAGGCTTATTCTTTCTCCGCTCTCGCACGTGTTTGGTGTTGTTTTAAGACGTTCTTGGGATAACTTAATATATTTTAAGAGAATAACATGAAAAATGTGTCTAGACGAAATTACTTGCCTTAGCACCCAATGTCTATCTCCGCTAGGTTGCACTCATATATACTATTTTCGAAGCAAAGTCAAGCGGAAATCCAGTTTAAACACTGACCAAGCCTTATAGCAATATTTCTTGATTTAATGCTTAAATAAGTACATGTTTAACAACATAAATACAGTGCACATACGAACTTACCAAAGGCAAACCTTGTAGCAGGACTGGCGTTTTCGATGATAGGTTCGTCAGCGAAATCATCTTCTCTGTCTTCGTCGTCATCAGACAGACTGGGGCAGAAGAGACGTGGTGGGAAAGGAGCCGGTGGTTTGTAGGCAGGGATATCTTCTTCCGGGAGGTAGATTGTCTCTATATCATCTGACCTCACTTTGAAATAAAGAAAAATTTAATATAAGCTTTAAACTTTTTCCGGTCCTAAATTATAAAGACTTAATACACGCACAACAGTTAAATGAACATACTAAATGTAATAAATTACTGATTAACCGTGTCTGAATGTAAAAAAAAATCCCTATCTTCTCTATTGGTATAAGCCTAGATTATTGTTATCAACCGCCTACCCCACCCCTCCCCGACCCACCCCACCCCGACCCTAATACGAATGTTTCTAATATTTTATCGGCCTTTTACATCTAAACGATTTTTAGGCCTCAAGAGCAATTTGTCGATGGTACTCACAAGATTTCTTTATTGGGCAAAGGGAGACAACTCCTACAGTACGGTCGCCAATTAATGCATGCCGTATTGTACGTTTAATTTCCAAATATTTATTTTTTTAAATATTTCTATATCTAGAATATTTGAACAAACAATAGATATCAATAATGTCCAACTATATGATTTAAATATTTCTATATCTAGAATATTTGAACAAACATAAACGTCGTTTTTGAAGTGCCACACTTTTTAAGCGATGAGATATTCCAAACTTACAGTACGGTAAACATTGAAATCGCTTTGTTAACTTGACCTTTTGTCTACCTTTCCCTTTGCTAATGGATATCGGTTGATTTCAGGCCAATAACAAACAGAACACCGCAGCTGGATTCTCCTCGGAGTTACGTAACATATATTTGCCTCGTTACCTCTGTATAAAGCGTACCATAGGCCCAATGTAATTAGAGTCTACTAAGTGACCGAATAATTACTTTACTTTACTTTTAAACATATTTTATTTCAATTAAGGAAAAGGGATTAGGCACAAGTTATTGCAACTTACTAAGGCCTTCTCCCATTACACATATAAACACATGTATATTACATATAGAAATAGGCATAAAGTTTGAATGACTATGAAAATTTAATACAAACACAATAGTTCACAAGAACTTTATAAATATTTTAAAATCTGTTGCTGGATTTTATGAATAAATGCACAAGTCTAAAAATACGACAATTTAGATCTACGGAAAATTGAGTATTACCATACAATAGAAGTTTTAAACTAGGTTCTGTTCCAAAGGCATTTATATGTTGTAGCATAATACGTCTTTCCTGAGCATAAAGGCGACATTCAAATAAAAAGTGAAAGGCATTCTCACATGGATATCCACATGAGCAAGCTGGATCATCAACAAGATTTACACGATACAAATCGTACTTAAGTGGACTACACTGGTGTCTTAGTCTGGTGTGCATAATATTGAATTTTCTTTCACCCAAACCGAAATAGATAGGTGGGGATGGTTGCACGTTTAAAGCCAAAGAATTTACAAATAAAGGTAAAGAAGGTAATGATCGTCCGGATAAATCTAATGAATTCCAACTACGAATAGTAGATGGTATAAAAGAACTATTTGTAAGAGAAAGCCGAAATGGAGGAACTCTGTAATTATTATTATTTCTAAGAGGATATCGGTTATTTTCTGCTACTGTAGATGGTAGGAGATCATTCAAATAAATTGGTGTTAAGTTATTTTGCATTTTATATAAAAGTTGGAGTTTTCTTCGATTTCTACGATTTGATAGGGTATCTAAACCTGATTCAAAATATAAATATTCGATATTTGCATAAGACGGAAGGCCTGTTATGATACGAATGGCCTCCCTTTGGGCTTTCTCCAACAATTCTGATTCGGCTTTGGTGCAACCATCCCATACCTCACATGCATATTCTAAAACTGGTAAGATGAATGATTTGTAAATTCTTAAAAGACATTCACGGCTTAGTAAAAACTTCAACACCGAATAATTACAACGTACATGTTATAAATAAACGTTAAATTAACATGGTGTATTCACAGCACCGGGTTACCTTCGTGTTTGAAACAGTCTGGGGACACCAGTTGGCCGGGACCAGTATTGTGAATAAGGTGTACGTCCTTGTCCTTATTAAAATACAAACCCTAAATGTCTATCATCAATGTATACTTATTTTGCATTTTAAACTTTTGCAAGTAGGTGCATAGTCAAAAGTGTGCACCCTGTGTACTAAATGTGTCAACAGGCCAGATTCACAAGGCGCATAGGGTTAAAACGTGATCCATACACAGGATCGTCAGGCGAGAAGTTATCATGGAAGATATCAGATGCGAATTGGTCGCGCGCGAAGTTCTCAGTTGTATCATATAGGGACGTAGCTGGAGCAAATGTGTCATACGGCGCGAAGCTGGAGCAAATGTGTCATACGGCGCGAAGCTGGAGCAAATGTGTCATACGGCGCGAAGCTGGAGCAAATGTGTCATAGGGCAAGAAGCTTGAATACAAACGTGTCGTAGGGCAAGAAGCTTGAATACAAACGTGTCATAGGGCAAGAAGCTTGAATACAAACGTGTCATAGGGCAAGAAGCTTGAATACAAACGTGTCGTAGGGCAAGAAGCTTGAATACAAATGTATCATTGGGCACGAAGCTGGAACTCCAATGTGTCATAGGGCAAGAAGCTTGAATACAAACGTGTCATAGGGCAAGAAGCTTGAATATAAACGTGTCGTAGGGCAAGAAGCTTGAATACAAATGTATCATTGGGCACGAAGCTGGAACTGCAATGTGTCATAGGGCAAGAAGCTTGAATACAAACGTGTCATAGGGCAAGAAGCTTGAATATAAACGTGTCGTAGGGCAAGAAGCTTGAATACAAATGTATCATTGGGCACGAAGCTGGAACTGCAATGTGTCATAGGGCAAGAAGCTTGAATACAAACGTGTCATAGGGCAAGAAGCTTGAATATAAACGTGTCGTAGGGCAAGAAGCTTGAATACAAATGTATCATTGGGCACGAAGCTGGAACTCCAATGTGTCATAGGGCAAGAAGCTTGAATATAAACGTGTCGTAGGGCAAGAAGCTTGAATACAAATGTATCATTGGGCACGAAGCTGGAACTGCAATGTGTCATAGGGCAAGAAGCTTGAATACAAACGTGTCATAGGGCAAGAAGCTTGAATATAAACGTGTCGTAGGGCAAGAAGCTTGAATACAAATGTATCATTGGGCACGAAGCTGGAACTCCAATGTGCCATAGGGCATGATGATGGAGTACCAACGTATCTTGTTGCGGGTAGCTGTGGCACTAAGACTTATTTACAGGTACAGGAGGACTCGACCACCGGCCCCTCACGCCGCCTGAACACAACAACTACCGTAAAAGGAGACGCAAAGACTAAACCAGTTCAGACAATGTGGCACTAATGTATCATGAAGCACATTGCTGTTGTCAGGCGCCTTGTTGGATATCTATGGTGTCATCGAGCGCGAAATCCTTAGACGCGAAGCTGAGAGGTTAAATATGTCAAGAAGCGTGTTGTCATTAGGCGCATAGTCCATAGTCACGTGCCTACGGCACTATATATAAGTATATGTCATCAGGCGGGTAACTGTGGGACGCGTAGTTGAACCACTTACATTCTGTACGTGTGTGTCGTGTGCGTAGTCAATAACAAGGTTTTACAAAGATTTTTGGCATTTATTAGCCGTTATCAAATGTAAAGGAACGACAACTCTCGGTAGATGCTGTCCAAAGTCACTAGTCCATCGTACTTACCCGAAGTATCCGAGATCGCTGGCCTGGTGAAAAGAATGACTCGTTCTGGTTCTTTTTCTTCACGTATCTTTTGTCGTTTTAACAGGATCTCCTTGGATACCGACTCTTCAGAGGACGAATCAGACGGTGGCTCGAACACGTGCACACTCGTCATTACTACAGGACTTTTGTTTCTGGGGGGTTTAGTCCGTTTCTCCCGATCTCGAGGACGGATTCCCCTGCCAAATGGTCGCGTGCTAAAGGTAAACGGTGTTATAAGATACAAAAAAACATATAAAACAGAAGCTTTGCTTCCAATGTTAATGGAGAATTCTGATATTTTTTTGGACACAAATGATGATAAAAGATGTGAATAACCAATGGAAACTTCAGATAAAGTCTGGCAAATGTAGATGAAAATTCATTTTTATATTTTAACACACAGAGATATAGCCCTTCCGGTCCACACTATGACAAACACATACATGTAAGTAGTATGACTACCCTAGCGGAATGTTTGTTAACCCTGTCCAAACACCTAACTGCTGTAAAAGACTCGCAAAAGAGATACTTTCTGCGAACACAGTACAAAGGACAACACTCGAGGGTTTCGAGTCATATTTCCCTACATAATCAGTAGAACCCTCTAATCACTAGTTCCCCTAAAATTAGCAAAGCATATACTGTTTAATACACTCTTGCAAACCTCTATCACGAATCATTTAGAAAAATTAACAAATTCCCAATGCTCTCAATCTAAAAAAAAAAAAAAAAAAAAAAAAACCGTAGTGGATTTTTTTTTGCAGAGGCGACAATATCCAATCTATCATCCCGTAGTTCCTACCTCTTTCTTGTGTCAGGGGGAGGTATCGGTGTCCCGCCATTAGGGGGTAAAATAATCCCAGGGGGTCCGGACGGTGACCGAACGGCAACAGAGATGGCGTGGGGCCGGGCAGTGGCAGGGGCTGGACTCGGTGAAACCAGATCCTGATAAAACATTGGACCAAAATGTATGGTTGTCTTAAATCGCATGATTCGTGTGGGAGATATATGATTTAACGTCAACATCGCCTTCAACTGTATGCTTTATATTCACTAACATATCTGTATCGAACCCGCCATACATGTAGTTTCCGATGGCGACGACATCATTACATTGTGACGTCATAAGTTAGGATATCAAATATGACGTCATCGAGATCCTAAATGTATAGCGTAAGTAGTCGGTTTGCCGCTTTGGGTCATTATTCTTTTCTTGACCGTAAAGTGTTTTACAATAGCATGTATAGTTACTACGAAATATCTCCGAGTTCTAAATGTGGATGGAAACAGAATGCTAATTAAGACCCTGATAGTTTTATTTTAAAATCCATCTGTACTGACCCGGAGGGAAAAGACGGCCCCGACTTTACGGGCCTTCGCAGCTCGCTCCATCTTCTGCCAGGAAGCGTCGGCAACACTGCGCACGTTGACGTTGGACAGGGCCCTCAGCATATCATTCATCGCGTGCCGCCTGGTGGCGCTGTAAATTAGTGACGTCATTAAATGAGAAACGACTTAATTATTTAGATAAATAAATAAAAAATCAATAAGTAAAAATAAATGGTTGATATCGTTTTTAGGTACAAAATAGAAGTGGCATATTGAAGATTCACTAAAAGGTGCTTCGTTATGAACATGGATGCTATAGAGTAAAATTGGTTTAATAAACTAGGGAAGACCACAAAGTCACTATTCTTGGAATGATATACATACAATATGAGTATAACTTGTCTAAATAAATTCATATCGTGTCACTATAATTTCATTAATCTATATCTTATTAATTTTATATTGACACATTTGTAAACTTATTTTCATAATGATGAGGATGATTGTTTAATGTGCGAGGTGTATTGAGCCAATGAAGATGATGATACATGTACACATCCATTTACAATATTCTGTATGTGAAAGAAAATGTATGTGTGGATCTTAATGTAATGTAAACAACATTGGAAATAGATATATAGGAAAAACTATTTTGTGAAGGCTTGACAGGGCTTCAAGTCAAACAAAAAATCTTCTCAAGCGGGTATCGTGTTCATATCGCCATTAACATTAAACTCCCCGCCATGTTAAGACAAAGATACGTAGATCACCTCTCTTCCGGCATCTCGATGTGACGTAGCCGGGTCATGAACTCGATTAGTTGACTGAAAATCAGCTGAACTCTATCTTTCTCCAACACGTTTAAATCCTTCAACATTTCCAGAAGTGTCTGCAACGAAATGCCCCGTTGTATTGTGTGTGAAAGTCATAACCATCGCACATATATAGCGCTCTGTCAGTAAAATTTCAAAGCAGATACAATTTTCATTTGCCATTTGTGTTCTTATCATTCACCATCCAATTAGCAAATTCCTATCATATTAGCTGGTAGAAAAGCCAACCTCCTTTCTCTGCCTCCCTTTCTCGTCTGTCACTCCATAATATATCTTAATATATTTCCTCGTCCACTAAACCCGTTATAAAAGGTAACGATAGCAATCGACAACATAGTTACATATCAGTAGAGATCACTCACGTCCTAAGGGAGATAACCCCCGCTAAAATAAAAGCATACGTTCATACGCCAGCAAGAGTTATTTGCAAGAGGAAATGCTAGTGCTGTCTGATTGAAGATGGCCAAACCACAACGAAGGCATATCAGATATATCAGGAATAAAGGTATGTAATGTGAAGACATTAAAGACTTATCTATGTCATTTATTATCAAAACTGAGGATGCTTACTATCTTTTTCCCCTGAAAGAGCGATTCAAGTTCCCGCTCCGCCGCATCTGATCCCTCGACCTCCACGTCATACCTCCGCTTCTGTTCTATCATCTTGTTCATTAGACTGTCCACTCTCCGGCCCTTGGATGACCGTCGAGTGGCCAGACGACTTCTGCATGTCATCTGGGACTCGAGTGTGTCCAGTTTGGTTTTACAGTCCTGCATTGCCTGGAATATCATCAAAGTGTAACATTAAGAGGTGTTCCGTGGTACAGGGACATAGCGACAAATCCCGACCAGACTGTCCTAGTGTATTTATCAAAGATATCTACATACACAGACCGTAGAGTTGGGACATAATATCAACACCATGTGTTCTGTGGTGTTCTGTGGTGTTCGTCAGAGTTCTCATATCTTACATAACTTTAATTAGATGCAATTTATAAATACCTGCTTCCTCTGAGAGTGCACAGTCTCCAAATTAACCCTCTTCCTGTTTTCCTTAACGAATTCTTCCTCAATACCAACGACTCCTCGGCAGTTGTAGTGGAAAATCCCCTCTCTCAAGCCCATATCTCTGTCGGGCAAAGAGAAAGTACTAAGGTTTTATCTTGAACTAATTGCATAAGTGACAGCGAACTGCCCTCTGCTACTATCTACTACCGATTATAGCTTACTACTGATCTGCTTACTTTGTACTGCTTATTGTTTAGTGTTTACTGCTTATTGTCTAGTGTTTACTGCTTATTGTCTAGTGTCCACTGCTTATTGTCTAGTGTTTACTGCTTATTGTCTAGTGTTTACTGCTTATTGTCTAGTGTTTACTGCTTATTGTCTAGTGTTTACTGCTTATTGTCTAGTGTCCACTGCTTATTGTCTAGTGCCCACTGCTTATTGTCCAGTTCCCACTGCTTATTGTGTAATGTCCACTGCTTATTGTCTAGTATCCACTGCTTATTGTCTAGTGTCCACTGCTTATTGTGTAGTGTTTACTGCTATTTGCCTAGTGCCCACTGCTTATTGTGTAGTGTTTACTGCTTATTGTCTAGTGTCCACTGCTTATTGTCTAGTGTTTACTGCTTATTGTGTAGTGTCAACTGCTATTTGCCCTGTACCCACTGCTTATTGCGTACTGCCTACTTCATTGATGACAATTTACCATTTCAATCGGCAGTACACAGTAAAGACTGCTTATAACCGGCTGCATGTCTACTCCACGAGATATGTACGACAAAACATATCATGAAACCCGGGGATCTCGCAGCTTCCTTCCGAAATTTTGAGCAAGCACACAAAAGTGAACATTTTACTGCATACCTCTTGTCAGATTCTCCCAACATCACTGTAATTTTCACTAGTTAGTATTTGAATATTTAGATAGAGATGGGGTTTTTTCAAACGACAGTTTCATCTTTCCGCGGGAATATCATTATTCACAGGAAGAACCCAATACATTTTTTGTCAATTTTGATTTAAAAAATAAATGTAATTGTTCCAGAATTTACTTTTATTCTGTATTCTCTATAAAATAAGTCAGTAGAAGATAAATAGTAACAATTAAACAGTGGTAGAAAAGTAGTAACAATTAAACAGTGGTAGGTAAGTAGTTACAATTAAACAGTGGTAGATAAGTAGTAACAATTTCACAGTGGTAAATAAGTAGTAACGATTAAACAGTGGTAGATAAGTAGTAACAATTAAACAGTGGTAGATCAGTAGTAACAATTTAACAGTGGTAGATCAGTAGTAACAATTAAACAGTGGTAGATAAGTAGTCACAATTAAACAGTGGTAGATAAATAGTAACAATGAAACAGTGGTAGATAAGTAGTAACAAACAGTGGTAGATTAGTAGTAACAATTAAACAGTGGTAAATAAGTAGTAACAAACAGTGGTAGATTAGTAGTAACAATTAAACAGTGGTAGATAAGTAGTAACAATTAAACGGTGGTAGATAAGTAGTAACAATTAAACAGTGGTAGATAAATAGTAACAATTAAACAGTGGTAGATAAATAGTAACAATTAAACAGTGGTAGATAAATAGTAACAATTAAACAGTGGTAGAAAAGTAGTAACAATTAAACAGTGGTAGGTAAGTAGTTACAATTAAACAGTGGTAGATAAGTAGTAACAATTTCACAGTGGTAAATAAGTAGTAACGATTAAACAGTGGTAGATAAGTAGTAACAATTAAACAGTGGTAGATCAGTAGTAACAATTTAACAGTGGTAGATCAGTAGTAACAATTAAACAGTGGTAGATAAGTAGTCACAATTAAACAGTGGTAGATAAATAGTAACAATGAAACAGTGGTAGATAAGTAGTAACAAACAGTGGTAGATTAGTAGTAACAATTAAACAGTGGTAAATAAGTAGTAACAAACAGTGGTAGATTAGTAGTAACAATTAAACAGTGGTAGATAAGTAGTAACAATTAAACGGTGGTAGATAAGTAGTAACAATTAAACAGTGGTAGATAAATAGTAACAATTAAACAGTGGTAGATAAATAGTAACAATTAAACAGTGGTAGATAAGTAGTAACAAACAGTTGTAGATAAGTAACAATTAAACAGCGGTAGATAAGTAGTCACAATTAAACAGTGGTAGATAAGTAGTAACAATTAAACAGTGGTAGATAAATAGTAACAAACAGTGGTAGATAAGTAGTAAAAATTAAACAGTCGTAGATAAGTAGTAACATTAAACAGTGGTAGATAAGTAGTAACAAACAGTGGTAGATAAGTAGTAACAATTAAACAGTGGTAGATAAGTAGTAACAATTAAACAGTGGTAGATAAGTAGTAACAATTAAACAGTGGTAGATAAATAGTAACAATTAAACAGTGGTAGATAAATAGTAACAATTAAACAGTGGTAGATAAGTCACAATTAAACAGTGGTAGATAAGTAATAACAATTAAACAGTGGTAGATAAGTAGTAACAAACAGTGGTAGATAAGTAGTAACAATTAAACAGTGGTAGATAAGTAGTAACAATTAAACAGTGGTAGATAAATAGTAAAAATTAAACAGTGGTAGATAAATAGTAACAATTAAACAGTGGTAGATAAGTCACAATTAAACAGTGGTAGATAAGTAATAACAATTAAACAGTGGTAGATAAGTAGTAACAAACAGTGGTAGATAAGTAGTAACAATTAAACAGTGGTAGATAAGTAGTAACATTAAACAGTGGTAGATAAGTAGTAACAAACAGTGGTAGATAAGTAGTAACAATTAAACAGTCGTAGATAAGTAGTAACAATTAAACAGTGGTAGATAAGTAGTAACAAACAGTGGTAGATAAGTAGTAAAAATTAAACAGTGGTAGATAAGTAGTAACAAACAGTGGTAGATAAGTAGTAACAATTAAACAGTGGTAGATAAGTAGTAACAATTAAACAGTGGTTGATAAGTAGTAACGATTAAACAGTGGTTGATAAGTAGTAACACTAAACAGTGGTAAATAAGTAGCAACAGTTAAACAGTGGTAGATAAGTAGTAACATTAACAGTGGTAGATAAGTAGTAACAATTAAACAGTGGTTGATAAGTAGTAACATTAAACAGTGGTAAATAAGTAGCAACAATTAAACAGTGGTAGATAAGTAGTAACAATTAAACAGTGGTAGATAAGTAGTAACATTAAACAGTGGTTGATAAGTAGTAACAATTAAACAGTGGTAGATAAGTAGTAACAAACAGTGGTAGATAAGTCGTAACATTAAACAGTGATAGATAAGTAGTAACAATTAAACAGTGGTAGATAAGTAGCAACAATTAAACAGTGGTAGATTAGTAGTAACAATTAAACAGTGGTTGATAAGTAGTAACAATTAAACAGTGGTAGATAAGTAGTAACAATTAAACAGTGGTAGATAAGTAGTAACGATTTAACAGTGGTAGATGAGTAGTAACAATTAAACAGTGGTAGATAAATAGTAACAATTCAACAGTGGTAGATAAATAGTAACAATTAAACAGTGGTAGATAAATAGTAACAATTAAACAGTGGTAGATAAATAGTAACAATTAAACAGTGGTAGATAAGTAGTAACAATTAAACAGTGGTAGATAAATAGTAACAATTTAACAGTGGTAGATAAATAGTAACAATTAAACAGTGGTAGATAAATAGTAACAATTAAACAATGGTAGATAAGTAGTAACAAACAGTTGTAGATAAGTAGTAACAATTAAACAGTGGTAGATAAATAGTAACAAATAAACAGTGGTAGATAAGAAGTAACAATTAAACAGTGGAAGATAAGTAGTAATAAACAGTGGTAGATAAGTAGTAACAATTAAACAGTGGTAGATAAGTAGTAACATTTAACAGTGGTAGATAAGTAGTAACAATAAAACAGTGGTAGATAAGTAGTAACATTAAACAGTGGTAGATAAGTAGTAACAATTAAACAGTGGTTGATAAGTAGTAACATTAAACAGTGGTAAATAAGTAGCAACAATTAAACAGTGGTAGATTAGTAGTAACAATTAAACAGTGGTTGATAAGTAGTAACAATTTAACAGTGGTATATAAGTAGTAACAATTAAACAGTGGTAGATAAGTAGTAACAATTAAACAGTGGTAGATAAGTAGTAACATTAAACAGTGGTTGATAAGTAGTAACAATTAAACAGTGGTAGATAAGTAGTAACAAACAGTGGTAGATAAGTAGTAACAAACAGTGGTAGATAAGTAGTAACATTAAACAGTGATATATAAGTAGTAACAATTAAACAGTGGTAGATAAGTAGCAACAATTAAACAGTGGTAGATTAGTAGTAACAATTAAACAGTGGTTGATAAGTAGTAACAATTAAACAGTGGTAGATAAGTAGTAACAATTAAACAGTGGTAGATAACTAGTAACGATTTAACAGTGGTAGATGAGTAGTAACAATTAAACAGTGGTAGATAAATAGTAACAATTTAACAGTGGTAGATAAATAGTAACAATTAAACAGTGGTAGATAAATAGTAACAATTAAACAGTGGTAGATAAATAGTAACAATTAAACAGTGGTAGATAAGTAGTAACAATTAAACAGTGGTAGATAAATAGTAACAATTTAACAGTGGTAGATAAATAGTAACAATTTAACAGTGGTAGATAAATAGTAACAATTAAACAATGGTAGATAAGTAGTAACAAACAGTTGTAGATAAGTAGTAACAATTAAACAGTGGTAGATAAATAGTAACAAATAAACAGTGGTAGATAAGTAGTAACAATTAAACAGTGGAAGATAAGTAGTAATAAACAGTGGTAGATAAGTAGTAACAATTAAACAGTGGTAGATAAGTAGTAACATTTAACAGTGGTAGATAAGTAGTAACAATAAAACAGTGGTAGATAAGTAGTAACAAACAGTGGTAGATAAGTAGTAACAAACAGTGGTAGATAAGTAGTAACAATTAAACAGTGGTAGATTAGTAGTAATAATTAAACAGTGGTAGATAAGTAGTAACAAACAGTGGTAGATAAGTCACAATTAAACAGTGGTAGATAAGTAGTCACAATTAAACAGTGGTAGATAAGTAGTAACAATTAAACAGTGGTAGATAAATAGTAACAAACAAACAGTGGTAGATAAGTAGTTACAATTAAACAGTGGTAGATAAGTAGTAACAAACAGTGGTAGATAAGTCACAATTAAACAGTGGTAGATAAGTAGTAACAATTAAACAGTGGTAGATAATTAGTCACAATTAAACAGTGGTAGATAAGTAGTAACAATTAAACAGTGGTAGATTAGTAGTAATAATTAAACAGTGGTAGATAAGTAGTTACAATTAAACAGTGGTAGATAATTAGTCACAATTAAACAGTGGTAGATAAATAGTAACAATTAAACAGTGGTAGATAAATAGTAACAATTAAACAGTGGTAGATAAGTAGTAACAAACAGTTGTAGATAAGTAACAATTAAACAGCGGTAGATAAGTAGTCACAATTAAACAGTGGTAGATAAGTAGTAACAATTAAACAGTGGTAGATAAGTAGTAACAAACAGTGGTAGATAAGTAGTAAAAATTAAACAGTGGTAGATAAGTAGTAACGTTAAACAGTGGTAGATAAGTAGTAACAATTAAACAGTGGTAGATAAGTAGTAACAATTAAACAGTGGTTGATAAGTAGTAACGATTAAACAGTGGTTGATAAGTAGTAACATTATACAGTGGTAAATAAGTAGCAACAATTAAACAGTGGTAGATAAGTAGTAACATTAAACAGTGGTAGATAAGTAGTAACAATTAAACAGTGGTAGATAAATAGTAACAATTTAACAGTGGTAGATAAGTAGTAACAATTAAACAGTGATAGATAAGTAGTAACAATTAAACAGTGGTTGATAAGTAGTAACATTAAACAGTGGTAAATAAGTAGCAACAATTAAACAGTGGTAGATTAGTAGTAACAATTAAACAGTGGTTGATAAGTAGTAACAATTTAACAGTGGTATATAAGTAGTAACAATTAAACAGTGGTAGATAAGTAGTAACAATTAAACAGTGGTAGATAAGTAGTAACAATTAAACAGTGGTAGATAAGTAGTAACATTAAACAGTGGTAGATAAGTAGTAACATTTAACAGTGGTAGATAAGTAGTAACAATTAAACAGTGGTTGATAAGTAGTAACAATTAAACAGTGGTAGATAAGTAGTAACGATTTAACAGTGGTAGATGAGTAGTAACAATTAAACAGTGGTAGATAAATAGTAACAATTTAACAGCGGTAGATAAATAGTAACAATTAAACAGTGGTAGATAAATAGTAACAATTAAACAATGGTAGATAAGTAGTAACAAACAGTTGTAGATAAGTAGTAACAATTAAACAGTGGTAGATAAATAGTAACAAATAAACAGTGGTAGATAAGTAGTAACAATTAAACAGTGGAAGATAAGTAGTAATAAACAGTGGTAGATAAGTAGTAACAATTAAACAGTGGTAGATAAGTAGTAACATTTAACAGTGGTAGATAAATAGTAACAATTAAACAGTGGTAGATAAATAGTAACAATTAAACAGTGGTAGATAAGTAGTAACAAACAGTGGTAGATAAGTAGTAACAATAAAACAGTGGTAGATAAGTAGTAACAAACAGTGGTAGATAAGTAGTAACAATTAAACAGTGGTAGATAAGTAGTAACATTTAACAGTGGTAGATAAGTAGTAACAAACAGTGGTAGATAAGTAGTAACAAACAGTGGTAGATAAGTAGTAACAATTAAACAGTGGTAGATAAGTAGTAACATTAAACAGTGGTAGATAAGTAGTAACAATTAAACAGTGGTAGATAAGTAGTAACAATTAAACAGTGGTAGATAAGTAGTAACAATTTAACAGTGGTAGATAAATAGTAACAAATAAACAGTGGTATATAAGTAGTAACAAATAAACAGTGGTAGATAAGTAGTAACAAACAGTGGTAGATAAGTAGTAACAAACAGTGGTAGATAAGTAGTAACAATTAAACAGTGGTAGATAAGTAGTAACATTAAACAGTGGTAGATAATTAGTAACAATTTAACAGTGGTAGATAAGTAGTAACAAACAGTGGTAGATAAGTCACAATTAAACAGTGGTAGAAAAGTAGTAACAATTAAACAGTGGTAGATAAGTAGTAACAATTAAACAGTGGTAAATAAATAGTAACAAATAAACAGTGGTAGATAAGTAGTAACAATAAAACAATGGTAGATAAGTAGTAACAAACAGTGGTAGATAAGTAGTAACAAACAGTGGTAGATAAGAAGTAACAAACAGTGGTAGATAAGAAGTAACAAACAGTGGTAGATAAGTAGTAACAAACAGTGGTAGATAAGTAGTAATAATTAAACAGTGGTAGATAAGTAGTAACAAACAGTGGTAGATAAGTCACAATTAAACAGTGGTAGATATGTAGTCACAATTAAACAGTGGTAGATAAGTAGTAACAATTAAACAGTGGTAGATAAATAGTAACAAACAAACAGTGGTAGATAAGTAGTTACAATTAAACAGTGGTAGATAAGTAGTAACAAACAGTGGTAGATAAGTCACAATTAAACAGTGGTAGATAAGTAGTAACAATTAAACAGTGGTAGATTAGTAGTAATAATTAAACAGTGGTAGATAAGTAGTTACAATTAAACAGTGGTAGATAATTAGTCACAATTAAACAGTGGTAGATAAATAGTAACAATTAAACAGTGGTAGATAAATAGTAACAATTAAACAGTGGTAGATAAGCAGTAACAAGTAAACAGTGGTAGTAGTAACAAATGGACTTTAGTTTCAAGAAAATCGACGACTTCTCACAATATGAATAGAATCATTGGAATGACATATCAATAACAAAATAACAAGTAAGTTATAACAAAATAGGATGACAAATAATGAATGGTAAATGATGAATGGTAAATAATGAATGGTAAATAAAAAATGGTAAGTAAGGATTCGTAAATAAGAAATGCCATATAATGAATGGTAAATAAGGAATGGTAAGTAAGGATTCGTAAATAAGAAATGCCAAATAATGAATGGTAAATAAGGAATGGTAAGTAAGGATTCGTAAATAAGAAATGCCAAATAATGAATGGTAAATAAAGAATGGTAAGTAAGGATTTGTAAATAAGAAATGCCAAATAAGGAATGCCAAATAATGAATGGTAAATAAAGAATGGTAAGTAAGGATTCGTAAATAAGGAATGTCAAATATGGAATGCCAAATAATGAATGGTAAATAAAGAATGGTAAGTAAGAAATAGTAAATAAGGAATGACAAATAATGAATGTTAAATAAGATATGTTGATTTTGGAATGGTCAATAAGGAATGGTAAATAAATCGTCCATGTCTGGACATCTAAGCAGTGGATGTAGTAAAATAAAGGACGCTGTCTCGTATAAAACATATACATTATCTTTGGATTTGTTTGGTAGGCATTTCGTTCGAATTTACGTGTACATACCATCTCGAACAAAAACATATCGATGATAGTACTCCCTAGAGGAAGGAGTAATAATAACTCTTCTGTGTAAACATTATAGATGCATGGTATCTCATAACCAGTGCTAATCGCAATTATTCCTATAGATTTTGAGTATTTGAGTATTTTGAGTGTTTGGCATCACAAACAAAAAGTCACATCTCCCCTACGTACCTATACAGGATGTTATAGGGTCCACTGTCCTCAAGCATCTGGTGGTACACCCGTTGATGGGCAGCGGCGGTCAGTTCAGCCTCTCCGGGCAAAATGTCCGCTATCACTTGGAACACCTCGTCATCCTGGAACTCTGTCGCCGAGTGAATGAAAAAAACAATGTTTCTCTGTAATATATTCGCTTACTTTTTTCTCTTTTAAGATTATCTCCGCTCATCCTTGATGTCTATTTTTATGTCCTCGATCTTTAACAATAATCTTCATCCGTCCTTGATGTCTACCATCGCCCCTTTTATAATTTTCTACTTCCACCCTTTATGTCTGCCTTTACCACATTTTTATAACTCTCTACCTCCGCATCTTATGCCTACCTTCGCCCCTTTTATAATTTTCGACTTCCGTCCCCTGATGTCTACTTTTGGCCCTTTATGGTTCTCTTCTTCCGTCCAGGATGTCTACCTCTGCCCCTTTAATAATGGCCTACTTCCGTCCATGTTGCCTACCTCTGCCCCCTTTAAATAATGGCCTACTTCCGTCCATGATGCCTACCTCTTCCCCATTTAATAATGGCCTACTTCCGTCCATGATGCCTACCTCTGTCCCCTTTAATAATGGCCTACTTCCGTCCATGACATGATGCCTACCTCTGTCCCCTTTAATAATGGCCTACTTCCGTCCAGGATGCCTACCTCTGCCCCCTTTAATAATGGCCTACTTCCGTCCAGGATGCCTACCTCTGCCCCCTTTAATAATGGCCTACTTCCGTCCAGGATGCCTACCTCTGCCCCCTTTAATAATGGCCTACTTCCGTCCAGGATGCATATCTCTGCCCCCCTTTAATAATGTTCTACTTCCGTCCAGGATGCCTATCTCTGCCCCCCTTTAATAATGTTCTACTTCCGTCCAGGATGCCTATCTCTGTCCCCTTTAATAATGTTCTACTTCCGTCCAGGATGCATATCTCTGCCCCCCTTTAATAATGTTCTACTTCCGTCCATGATGCCTATCTCTGCCCCCCCCCCCCCCCCCCCCCCCCCCCTTTAATAATGTTCTACTTCTGTTAAGGATGCCTATCTCTGCCCCCTTTAATAATGGCCTACTTCCGTCCAGGATGCCTACCTCTGCCCCCTTTAATAATGGCCTACTTCCGTCCAGGATGCCTACCTCTGCCCCCTTTAATAATGGCCTACTTCCGTCCAGGATGCATATCTCTGCCCCCCTTTAATAATGTTCTACTTCCGTCCAGGATGCCTATCTCTGCCCCCCTTTAATAATGTTCTACTTCCGTCCAGGATGCCTATCTCTGTCCCCTTTAATAATGTTCTACTTCCGTCCAGGATGCCTATCTCTGCCCCCTTTAATAATGGCCTACTTCCGTCCAGGATGCCTACCTCTGTCCCCTTTAATAATATTCTACTTTCGTTAAGGATGTCTATATCTGCCCCCTTTAATAACGTTTTACTTCCGTCTAGAATGCATACCTCCGTCCTTGATTAGTACCTTTGGCTTTTTATAATCCTCTTCTTCCGTCCCTGATTCCTACCTATGATCCATATATTATTAGTAATGCCGTCCCTGATTCCTACCTATGATCCATATATTATAGTAATCCCGTCCCTGAACCCAAAATTTGCCCTCTCATTATTTTCTACTTTCGTCTCGCTCCCTACGTCTTTAGTATTTCTGCTTCTGTCCCTGATACCTACGCCAATCTCTGAAGCATATATATGTGTCAATTTTATAATTTTGTAAACAGGAGAGGAGAAAATGTAGCGGCCAGATCGGGGTTCGAACCCGGGACCTCCGAACACTAGCCGGATGCTCTACCAATTGAGCTACCTGGTCACCGATGATCGACCCAGTCCAGTCCCGCTACACATCTCCCACCTTTTTTAAGTCTTCGCTCTCGCAATGGTTCGAACCCGGGACCTCCGAACACTAGCCGGATGATCTACCAATTGAGCTACCTGGTCACCGATGATCGACCCAGTCCAGTCCCGCTACAATTGCATTCGCCCATCCCTGCTGTCTACCTTTTCCTTCTTTTACGATTTTCTCCGCCCATCCAGTAAGATTCTTGATGTAAGTCTGCTCAACACGTGCACGTTCCCATACCATTAAGGCCACGTACTCTTGTAACCTGTAAACCAATCGGAGAGCATTGCTGGTCACTCAAGGTACACTACTGAAACTTTAATATCATAGGGTGGTATAGTATTCAAAAATTTAATATTCAATGGTACATGACTATAACTGTACACTCCACACTTAGATGAAGCGAATGTCCCCAAATCTCAATGTTCAGCGACCTCCATACAGGAAATGATTTAAACCTACTTTACAGAAGCTTTGTTTTTCTTGATGGCCTCATCGACTAGTAGGAAGGGCAAGGCGTCCATTGTCCCCTGAGGAGTGACCTCGGGTCGTCTGTTAGTGGTTTTACGATGTGGTCAAGGACAGAACTACTGACAGGCGGACGGCAAGAATCGGATATATTGTCGCTAAGGCGAAAGGCGAATGACGTCATCAACAAAAGGACAATGCCTTGAGATATGTGACGTCACTATTCTAATTACGTCTAAGCATAAGGAACAATGCTGAATGATGTACTGGGAATCGAGTAAAAATGCAAATGACATAAGAACGGAAGAAATCTGTCACTAATGGACCACTTTCAAATAAACATAAGTATTGTTGTGACTTCGCTTAACAGTTGACAAAAAAAAAATTAAAAGATACCTCGATAACGATGCCGTAAGTAGACAGAATGGACAGCGAACGAAAATATTTAAGTCAGTTTTATAGCGAAAATACGATAACTACCCAGCGATGTGTTACAGAGCCCCATTGCTTCTGGTTCTATTTGATTTAAACATTGATCCTTTGGATATTAATATACAGATAGATTACACTTTTATATCACGCGATATGGAGACAGGAATCTTATATCAGAAGATTTGCGAGGGAATTCAAATTTCCGCGCCAAAGAAATATTTGTATGTTTTTTACAGTTATCTCTCTTGAGGACCATAAGCCTACATCCGGTTCACGAGTTCAAAGGTTATGTTTACAACAGACAAAAAATACAACCATCGATGAGATCACATGTAAACTAAGGGCGAATTTGTTCTCCTAAAACCAGTTTTAGTTTCGAACCGGTTCTGTAAACTTTCCATTTGTTGAGTAAACCAGTTTCAAACCACATTTAAACTGAAACCGGTTCATTCATTTGTTTCTGATAAACCTAAACTAGTTTATTAAACCATTCAAACCACCACCGGTTGTGGTTTGGAAGGTTTCGTTTCTGAAAACAAGATGGCGAATGTTGTCAACACACATGCAGAATGTGCTCTTGAAGTGCGCTACGTGCTCCAAACTTGCCAGCTATGGCTTGTAGTGTCATTTGACTGGACAAATAAAATATAAATTATAAATATAATAATTGTTTTCCTATTGGTATGACAGTTTTCCCTTGTATTTGAAAGAAAGTCTGCTAGAACTGCATGCGTTTCCCTGTCATTGCATTGAATTGTGGAAGTATGTCTTCAACATAATTTGGGATTCGGGGGATTTTTGTGCGTTCAGGAGGTATTAACGTTTCAAATACTGCTCTGAAGCTTTTTCTCCCAAAGACACCATATTGAAAACTAGAATTTCGCATTTGTTTCTCGAGAGCAAACTAGTTTTAGTTTACAAACCGTTTTGAAAACCAGGTTTAAACCATAAACCCAAACCTAAACCAGTTTATTTGCAACAAATTTGCCCTAAGTCGTGTTTCTTTAAGGATTAATGTTTCGGTTTCCGGTTATCGTTATCTAATAATCTGCTATATACTGATATAATGGATCGATAACTGTACTGAGGACATCAGTAAAAGGCCGAGATCTCTCCGGTCGTCAGCAGGTACAGGATGATATCTCGGTGATAACGGTTTGAAGCAGCTGACCGAGTTACACCTGCCAGTCTAAATCCCCACGAGGCGTAGATTTACAGGTAGATTAAAATATAAGGTAAGGCTCTATTAAGGAAGTTTCTGATACATGTAATAAAATGTATATAGAGAGTGTCTGATGATGAAGGGCGTTTTTTTTCAGTCAATTGACACCCTCAGGGACAAACATAGATGTACGTACCCCCCTGGTGGTCTATATATACAATGTAGCATAATGCGAAATGAGATTGCTTGTGTTGTGTAGAGACATTGTAAATATATGTAGACAGTATTCTATAAAATAGACATTGTTTGACTTTTAGTGGTTAATTATATCTTAATCAGATTAGATTCACAAATACAGATTATGTCCTTCCCAACTCACAGGAACATGCATGCATTATCTTATATGATACAAAATAGCCAGAAATACGTATATAGACAAATTACATATACAGTGTAGGTATTTTGGGCAAATTTTATCATATAATACTACATGCATTGTACATGTATATAGACACATGTCCCTGTGCCCAACTTATAGACAAGCACCAAAAATGCCCAGTTTGAATTCAAACTGATTTATAACTGGAGGAAACTGGAACAACAATAACATTATATCTATATTCATTCTTACAGATTAAAATCACTGATGCCGCCCAGGATACAAGGGGAGTAATCCATCTCTGGATAACGACAACATGGACAACTTTATCAGAAACTGGGTAAGACATACCTGTATAGAGATCTCTGTTATTAGAATAAAGACTGAACTCTTGGAGACAATTAACCAAGAAACACATAATAATGTAAGATATTTATAAAAGCTATATTTATCTGTACAGGTGAAAACACAAATGTAACTAAATTATAATAAGAGGTGGTAGAATAATGTACATATCATGTATATATATATTCAATTCTTTACTGTATAAGGTATTACGGCCTGGTTTCCTTTTATTTGTTTTATCCCTATTATTAAGATCATGTCATGAGCATATACATGCATAAAAGTGTTGAAATAACTTTGATTAGTGATCATCATTCTTGGCCCCTATTGTCTGTAAAATTCTTGCCATCTGAGTGAAATGAGAAGCTCATATAAATCATAATGATTAACAATAAAATATTGATGGAAGTCCTTGTCTTTTGCAGATTGGTTTGTTTATTTTGGGATCCATCAACAACCTTCCATATGTTATTGTTGTATCTGCTGCAAAAACCATCGCAGACAGGTAATAACCTCTCTTATGTCATAATATGTCATAATTACCTCTCTTATGTCATAATGTGTCATAGTTACCTCTCTTATGTCATATTCTACCATGTTTGCTATGCAACGCCAGTTTTGATTGGTTTAAAACCATGTATTATTTTCCAATAACCCCCGCTCGTGCCAATAATACACGGTCGGGAGTCACAGCTGTAACAATTTTATATATCTAATATTCACTCGTTTTATAAAAGGTTACTATAGCCGAGTGGGCTAATGGGTTAGTCTTTCAATAAATTTTTATCACGACTCGAGTTCGAATCCTATGGAGGCCCCCTTTTTTTTCTTTTTTTTTATCCTTTTTTTTTTAAATTTTCAAAATCAATGCCATATGATATATAGATGCTCTTGATCGTAGTACTGAATTGCCTGTATATTTCATCAACAAATAATGCAATACTCAAGAAATAAATTACAAGGTTTTCTCGGGGTTTCTTTGCTGTTTTTCTATTAGAAAGAGGCCAATCTCAGAACTAAACAGTACATGGTAGAATAGAAATAATCAACTTTGACTCGTGTATTGTTGCAGGATATACAACTCGGACTCGGATATTTTGCAATTTTAAGTAATAACTCAGGGCTGCGGCCTTCGTTATTAATTCAATTGCAAAATATCCTCGTCCTCGTTGTATATCCTGCAATAATACACGAATCATCGTTAATTATTTCTTAAATATGTAATGATTACCTCTCTTATATCAAAATCTGTCATAATTGCATTGTACCTCTCTTTTGTCATAATGACCTCTCTTATGTCAAAATATGTCATAATCACCTTCATTTTGTCATTATATATATTTTTTTTTGTCTTCAAATCATATTTAATCTATGTCATAATTTCATTATATTCTCCCTTATGTCATCACAACATGATTACCTCCATTATGTCATTACATCGTGATTACATGTACCTCCATTATGTCATGACATCGTGATTACCTCCCTTATATCATCACATTATGATTACCTCCATTATGTCATCATATCATGATTACCTCCCTTATGTCATTACATCATGATTACCTCCCTTATGTCATTACATCGTGATTACATGTACCTCCATTATGTCATGACATCATGGTTATCTCCCTTATGTCATCACATCATGATTACCTCCCATATGTCATCACGTCATGATGACCTCCCTTATGTCATCACGTCATGATGACCTCCCTTATGTCATCACATCATGATTACCTCCCTTATGCCATCACGTCATGATTACCTCCCTTATGTCATCACATCATGATTACCTCCCTTATGTCATTACATCATGATTACCTCCCTTATGTCATCACATCATGATTACCTTCCTTATGCTGAGCAGCACGTTTACAGCTAGTGGTTTACCAGTTACCTATAATAAAACCAGCATGGGTTCGGCATTTGTTTCAGTTTTAATGAAAGGAATCAGGTTGGTCTGGTGGTCGGAGCCAAT